>NC_044984.1:15852739-15899294 GCF_008728515.1 Papio anubis | reverse complement strand
TTCAGTGGCTTCGTTCCAGTTGCGTATTGCTCACTCAAAGTCTAAACTTAAGAGGTGTGAGGATGGTGAGGAATAATGAATGGAATTGACAGCTATATCAGATGGAAAATTAATAGGTACAAATAACTTGATTTGCAGTAGAGTATGGAGAATAAATCTAGGATGGCATGCAAGTGGCTATTGTCAGCAGTAGATAAATGGTAGTATCATTCACTGAAAAAATATATATATCTGTTGGCAGAGCTCAGATGAAGAGAGGCAGGAGTTTCAGTGCATAAGTAAATGCAAGAGTAAGAATTATCATTGGAGATTTCTTTTTGAGACAGGGTCATTTTTTGCCGAGGCTGGAGTGCAGTGGTGTGACCTTGGCTCACTGCAACCTCAGCCTCCCTAGTAGCTGGACTACAGGTGCACAACACCATGTCCAGCTAATTTCTGTAGAGACAGGGTCTCGTCATGTTGCCCAGGCTGGTTTCAAAGTCCTGAACTCAAGCAATCCTCCTACCTCAGCCTCCCAAAGTGCTGGGATTACAGGAGTGGGCCACCATGCGCAGCCTATTATTGTATGTCTTAATTCTGAGCTAGGTCATCTAAGAGTAATATTCTATAAGCAATGAATGGGAAATTTTGGAATTCAGAACAATTCTCATTGGAAAACCATGAGAATATGTTTTGAATACCTACAGAGTGTCAGATATTTTTAGATCATAGGAAACCCAGAACTTCACCTTGTAGAATTTAGAAAGGTAGCTCAAGTATTATCATTATTTAATAATTTCTTATTTGCAGCTGATTTAGTGCATTCTTTACATTTTTCTTGTGCTTCTTTGCATATATTGTCCCTCCTATTAATATGGATGCCCAGGGCACCATAATTTCAAAAGTTGAAGTTTCATCATTTAAAAGTTTAGCCTTGAAATATCTTCTATTCTGTTCTTTCGGGTGAGTGTATAGAAGTTGTCAAATCACACAGACATACACACACACACAGAAACAGGAGAGAGAGAGAGAGAATGAACTAACTTCAATACACCTGGCTGTTCATTTAGGCCACCTTAGCAATGAGAGTGAATTGCTGCATGAAAGATTTGGCAATGACAAACAGGGTCATGTATGCCAACAGCTGAAACAAACAGGCTAATTGGATGGGAATCTAGCTCAGCACTATGGCTTTAAAGTTTCACAAAATATTAATTCTACCTTTGTAGAAAGCTTTGTATATATTTTCTTAACCAAGGAAAGGAAAGAATGATTGAGATTTCCACTCCTTTAGCAGGTTCTCCATCATATCACTAAAGGCTGTGAAACTTTCTAATGGCCAAGATTCCTGAACTATTAGGATCCACTGCCACAGATGCCTTTGGCAGTACCAATCTCAAACTCTTCCTTTTTATTTGAAATTTCCATTGTACATTTTAAATTACACCATAGCACCACGGTGGCAAGTGGAAGGCCATGGTTCTTGGGAAAAAAATAATAAAAAGAAAGGACCACAAGGTCAAAAGATATTTTTCTGGAGAATCTTGCAATATACCAAGTGATGCCTTGGGAAAAAAAGCAAAGCTGTTTGAAAAGACAGCAGCTGCTATAATGCTGCTTCATTACAGACCCAGTGGAGCAGAAGCAATGCATCCATTTTGCCTTTTTCTTCATTGATGATATCAATGGAGCATTAATGGAATTCTTGCAGTCTACTGGTACAATATAAATTTAGCCTGACTAAATCTTATATTGGCTATATTATAATACTTTTTTATACTAGAGAAGAACCTCACTAGTTTCCTTTTTATATAAAAAAGTTGCAATTAGGATATATCTTCAGATCCACAATAAATAAGTCATCGATACAGTTTTTTTAAAAAATGTATTTTACCATTAGGAGAAGAGGTAGAATTTCAGTCTAAATTAAAATCCTTATTAACAAGCTTGTTTCACGGAAATGTCACACAGCCTTTCTCCAGTTAACGAAGTCAAAGTGCTTTTATTGTTGTTTATTGATTTCACTTATTTAATTCTCCTTTAACAGAAAAAGGTGAGTTTCTCTTTGTTCTTTTATTTTGTTAACGAAATAGGTTGTGCTTTCAAAACCAACAAATTATGCAAATTACTTAGCATTTATCTTGATTTTTAAAAAATCGTGTCCAAACTATGATCTTAGGGTTGTCCATTTATATAAGAATTTTCGGGCTAGACAGGAACCCAGATGTTTCAAGTGGATTTGCAAATGGCAAAGTGCTGCTTGTTGGATCTGCCTGTAAATCTATTTGCAAATGCAAATCCTCTTTCCAAACAGATCAGAGTTTTTTTAGGTCCAACAAAAATCCTTGAGCAAAGCAAAAATGCTGATGGAATGTACATGTGTCACTTCTATGGATTTCTATCCAAATGCTTTTGCATCTTCCTAGTGTACTTTCCGAGGATGGTAGCACAAAAGAGAATGCAATGACACTTATTTTCAGGGGATTCTGAATGCATCCTGCTGCTATTTAAGGGACAGCAGAAGTTGTGGC
Organism: Papio anubis; assembly: GCF_008728515.1. Classification (NCBI taxonomy): domain Eukaryota; kingdom Metazoa; phylum Chordata; class Mammalia; order Primates; family Cercopithecidae; genus Papio; species Papio anubis. Next base: position 15,896,784 of record NC_044984.1, on the reverse strand, counting down.
TAATCCAAACATCTCCCGTTTTTCTGCATGAAATGACTCAGAGCACAGCCTACTTCTGTTGTGTCCCCTTGGTGCACTGATATAGCTTGAAAGATAGTTTCCATTTGTCTACAGCTACCGAGACTCTCTCTTTTGCATGCCTTATCTTCTCTGTTCATGACTCTGAAAGATCCATGTCCCCGGGGTCTAGACCATGAGTGCAGCTCTCCACTGATGCCTGTATGTTAAGGTCAGTAAATCATTCTGAGTTTTACTCTTCCTTGCCCCCGATAATAATAATAATAGCAAACACTTTTATAGTACTGACCATGTTCATTAACTTATTTAATCTTCAACACTACTCCATCACATGCATGGGTCTCCTTCTCCATGTCCTGTGCTCCTCTAATATAAAAGGTTAATGGTGGGAATAAAAGGCATGATAGCATTTTTTGCTCTCATATATGTCATCTTCTCTCCTTACATTTTACCGCTGCCCTTAATCAAGGCTGCACTGTTGCCATAGTCTCCTACCCTTTACCTGCCACATTGCGGAGTTGCCCTCTTTGAAATCCATTCCTCTGAGCTTTTGCTAAAATGACTCCTCTGAACTGTAGACCTAATCTTGTCATTATTCTGCTTTAATGTTACTCTACCACCTACAGAATAAAGGCCATGATCCTTAGGATGGAATATAAAGCCTGTTATGCCCTGACCACATCTACTTATCTAGTTTCTTTTCTCACTACTTTCTTCTTATCCATAAGTGACTTTTGAATTCAATCCCTTGTACACAATATTATTTCATGCCTTTTTAAAGCATGTTAATATAAGTTACATGGACTTGGCTGAAATGTCTTTCATCTCTCTACCATCCATTGGCCCATTCTCCATGCCCCCAACACACACCCCATGCATGTGCACAGACACACACATAAACACACACACACACATACTCTGATGCCAGGCTAACATATGCTTACCCTTTAAGAGCCCAGATAATGGTCATATCATCTACTGTCTTCCCCAGTGCTGTCCGCAGCCCCAGATTACAGTAAGTGGTTGATATGGTTTGGTTCTGTGTCCCCACCCAAATCTCATCTCAAATCCCCACTTGTTAAGGGCAGGACAAGATGGAAGGTGATTGGATCATGGGGGTGGTTTCCTCCATGCTGTTCTCATGATAGTGAGTGAGTTCTCACAAGATCTAATGGTTTTATAAGGGCTCTTACCCCTTTGCTCATTCACTCTTCTCTCTCTTGCCACCATATGAAGAAGCTTTCTTCCTGCTTTGCCTTCCGCCATGATTATAAGTTTCCTGAGGCCTCCCCAGCAATGCAGAACTGTAAGTCAATTAAACCTTTTTCCTTTATAAATTACCCAGGCTTGGGTATTTATTTAAAGCAGTGTGAGAACAGACTAATACAGTGAGTTTTCTCTGTGTTCCCTTAGTACATACGCAAATATTTAAATTTTCCACTTAAAGATTTGCCTTCCTCATTACATTGTGAACTCTTTAAGGGAAGAATCTATGTCATTCTTTCCTTCCCCACAGCTCTCAACACATATTTATTGAGGTAAACTAAATCCCACATGCATGTACCTGATAACAAATAGTTCTCACAGGCTTTGACCCACAAAAAGGAATTTGTGAATGAGAAACAAGAGATCTATAGCTAGGGGTAAACAAGGTACTTTGAGTCAATGGTATCTTTTCTTCACGTCTTCACAACATCTTAGTAGATTATTTAGTCAGTTTGTGAATAAGGTTGATTAGAAGTGAAAGCTGAGACTGTAACTAGCCAGGCAATATCATAACGGAAAAGAAAAATAGGGAAAATAATCTGAAATCTGCCAATTAGAAGACTAGTATCCCAAGGAAGATTTATTTTTAAGTAAGCAACCCTGAGGCTAGGTTTAACACGATGCCAAAATAATTTATGTGTTCAATCAAAATAATATTCTGTTCATCTGTAAAAAAACCTTTTCAACTGGTATTTTATTCTAATAAAGAAAAAACCAAGTAATTGATTGAATTGTTTATCTTTGAACTCCCTTGATGAGCCACCAAGGAACCAAAGCCTGAGTTTATTTATTTAGAGAGGCAGGTGCTTTTATTCTCTTGTGGTGCGGAGATCAGTGAAATAAGATGGAGTTGCTGAGGGGCAGTGGGAGAGAATGATAATTGTAGAGATGGCATTTAAATGTTATGCATTTAAGATAAAAATATTGTACTGAGTTTATGATTTGGGGAAAGTTTCCAAGGCATTTAACATAGTAAGAACTTTTTCCATCATCCTTGCTAAGGCTGAATTGCAATGTTATGATCTTTTGAGTACCAAAAGTAAATAATTGTGTCCACAGATTTTTGATGCTTTAATCTCATGTGTTTCATTAGACAGTGAATATTTACTTAAAATAAACTCCTGCCGTTTTCCAACTTGACTCACAAATTGGAAAAAATGTTATATATGCTTTTATTATCTTTAAGCCTACTTTAAAAGAGAGACTTAAATTTAGAAATACCAGAATGTATTTACATGTCCTTAATTCAAATCTGACTTGCTGCAAATACTTATTTCCAAATTATATCAATGATATTTAAATAGATTCTAATTGAAATGTAATGATAGGGTAATAATCATAATGCAATTTGCTTAAAAAAAGTTAAAACTATGGTCAAATACAACTGTCTTATAAATTACTTCTCTTATAAACATTATGCCAAAGTTTTGACACCCATTTAAAATTCAGTTTTTTAGAGACTTAAGCATTATCAGGAAATAAGAATACTCTCTTCTTGCATAAATGTTCAATAAAATAAATTCTTTCTCTTAAAGATCCAAGAAATTTAAATAGACAGCATTTTATAACATGATTTATGCTACTTAACAATCACATCTTTTTTAAAATACAGTTCCAAATGTTATTTGAATCCAGGAATGTTTGCTGCTCTCATTTCTCCAAAGCAATATTAGACTAATTTTTGAAGCTAAAGGTTGGTCCATCATGTGATTCTGAATATTAAAAGTAAAACTAATAGATGTAAATATTCTACGGTAATAAAATGGTCTTTTAAAAAAAAATACACACTGACCAAGCATCTTAAATTTCTTTTCTAAGTTGTTATAACTCCTCCACATAAAAGAGTAGTCAGTTATATACCACAGGAGTTTTACTGTTCTTACTGAAGTAGGATCATTAACAACACAGTAAGCTCTGCTAGCTTACTGATACACATAATCTTTGGTTTTGACGGTTTCTTACCCATTTTCTTTAGCTGTTTCATAGTATGTATCCACAGAGCAAATATTACTACATGTCATTTTATATCTGTAAATGGTCCCTGTTCTCCAGAAAACACTAAATCGTCCAACAAACACAAGAGTAAACAAAGGGAAGACATTTTGTGGAGCAGAAATAGTTCTGAAATGCCAGTTTTAGTGCCCTCTCAATCATGAGAAATATTAAATAGCTGGCATAAATAAATTTGAGATATATTAAAATACAACTATTCCACGAAATTGCTTTAAAAATACATGGCACAATTAAAAGTGTTGGATTCTTTTAAAGATCAATGGTATACATCCAAATTCTTATGATTAATTTTTGAAATTTAGGCAAAATTAAAATACCTGATTTTTATCTTACCAGGAATAATGTAGTGTTTCCAAAAGATTCATTTGCATTAAATTAAAAAATTAAAACCACAGAGTTTACTAAACTGCAAACCTACTGCTGCAAAAGAACAACTCTATCAATGGCTGCTTGAATAAGGTTGCAGCGATTATAAGCAAATTACAGGGCAAACGTAATATTTTTAAATGCAACATCCAAAAATAATGACTTATTTCTCAGTACAAGAGAAATAACACTTCTTCACCAACTCCCAGAGTACTATATGTTCAAAAACAAAAGTTCAGGAACTAAGTACTTCAGTGACACCTTTACCTTAAGGATCAGAATTGGAGTTATACTTGAGGTCTTAGGTGAAATGAGTTTGACGGATTAGGTTCGGTTACTGGCTGTCAGTGCACTACATAAAAAACACCGCACATACAGAGCTTAGTGAAACTAGCTGTTTTCTGCACAGGAAAATTCCTTGATAGAGTTAGCATGAAGACAAATGAACTGTTATCCCCCAAGAAAGGTGTCCCTTTAGGTTAGGTTTGAGGTGAGCAATACCAAATAGTAAGAGCACTTGACTTCCCATGGCTGACAGACTCATTACCTTTGTAAATATCGAGGCTTAGCTTTGAATCCTGGGACTCTTGGAGTTTCTGGAGAGTGCTAGTAACTAACCAATTACCAAAACAATGAAGACATTAAAATGGGAGAAGACAAGAGTAGTGTAAACAAATTTCCTTCATTTTCCACCATCAAACAAAGTTGTTTAAACTTTCTCTCTCCTTTATTTTTACATCCTTATCCCTTCAATTTATCCAAAGTACTTAAAATATATTCTTCTTATTCACCATAATAGGTATGCTGTGATATACTGAGTTTTATTATTAGTATTATTATTATTAACAGGCAAGAAAATGAGATCCTAAGCAGGATTATCTCCAGCAGAGCAATGGCATGACTCCAAATTTGTATTTGTCAGTGTCCAAAACCACTGCTCTTCCTCCAGTCTTTTTCATATAGATTATTTCTCTGTAATCTACTTCACTTATGATAGCTATACATTTGGTGTCATGTATATTCTGTATTTTCCCTTATTCCTTTTATACTATTTTTTTCTCTCCATATATTCTAATCAATTTATTCACACGGTCAAACACCAACAGAGGATATTTATGAAAATTTCTATTTAAAAACTTTAAACATCTAATACATTCTCAATTATTTTCTTTATACAGGCATACTTCAGAAATATTGTGGGTTCAGTTCCAGACCACCACAGTAAAGTGAATACTGGAATAAATTGAGTCACACAGGCTTTTTGGTTTCCTATGCATATAAAAATTATGTTTACACTATACTGTAACATATTAAGTGTGCAATAGCATTATGTCTAAAATTCAATGTACATAACTTTGTTAAACATACTTTATTGCTAAAAATGCAAACAATCATCTGAACATTCAGCAAGTCATAACCTTTTTGTTGGTGGAGGATCTTGCCTCAATTTCAAAGGCTGCTTACTAATTGGGGTGGTGGTTGCTAAAGGTTGGGGTGGCTGTGGCAATTTCTTAAAATAAGACAACAAGGAAGTTTGCTGCATTGACTGACATCTCTTAACGAGAGATTTCTCTGTAGCATGCAATGCTGTTTGATAGCATTTTACCCCATAGTAGAATTTCATTCAAAGTTGGGGTTAATCCCATCACACCCTGCCACTGCTTCATTAACTAAATTTATGTAATATTCTAAATCCTTTGTTGTCATCTCAACAATGTTAATAGCATCTTCACCAAGAGTAGTTTCCATCTCAAAAAAAAAAAAAAATACTTTCTTTGCTCACCCATACAAAATAACTCCCATCCATTAAAATTTTATTATGAGATTGCAGCAATTCAGTCACATCTTCAGGCTCCACTGCTAATTCTAGTTCTCTTGCTACTTCTACCACATCAGCAGTTCTTCCTTCAAATGAAGTCTTCAGTCCCTTTGGGTATATACCCAGTAATGGGATTGCTGGGTTGAATGGTAATTCTGCCTCTAGGTTTTTGAGGAATCACCACATTGTCTTTATGTGGTTGAACTAATTTACACTCCCAGCAACAGTGTAAAAGTGTTCCTTTTCCTCCACAACCTCGCCAGCATCTGTTGTTTTTTGAGTTTTGAATAACAGTCATTCTGACTGGTGTAAGACGGTACCTCATTGTGGTTTGGATTTGTATTTCATTCTGTTATAAAATACATGCACACCTATTTTCATAGCAGCACTATTCACAATAGCAAAGACATGGAATCAAGCTAAATGCCCATCAATGATAGACTGAATAAAGAAAATGTGGTACATATACACCATGGAATACTATGCAGCCATAAAAAGGAATGAAAGTGTGTCCTTTGTAGGGACATGGATCAAGCTGTCTCATGTATCTTTGGCCACCTACTCTGCCATAGCCACCAGTCATACCCTGTGGTACCTTGTTCAGGCCCAAATTGCTCTGCTGCTATGAAAACCATAAGCTGTCCTAGGAGTATAGCCTCTGATACATAGCCAGGTCCAGCAGTGATTGCCCAGAGACTCTAGCTCTTTCTTCCACTAGGAACCCATAGGTGACCTGGGGCTCTGGCATTCCATCTCACCATTAAAGGAGCAAAATGATACAGTCTGGATGTATGAGGGAGTTAATGCCGTCTGGGGAATACTTTGCTGGGGGAAAAGAAGATAGAAGGAAGCTAAAGAAGGAAATTCCTCTCTCCATAATCTACTTTGAGGCTGGGTATCTATTTTTGGCTCACCTGAAAGTGTTTCATTGCAAGCAGATATTCCTTCCAACAAATGCACTATAGTTTCATGGCTTCTTATAAAGTGATAACTATTGTTTCCCCTTTCTAGATACCCTTAGTTCTCTTTTTTCTTACCCATGCTGCCCTTTGTTTCATCTCCAAAATAAAACATCTAATATTTGTATCAGAAAACCCAGTCTAAAATGATAATATGTCTATATATGTGTTGAGAAATTAAACAGAACAAATATTAAACAAAATAGCTTGGAATCACCAATTTTTCCAACAACAAATCACAAGGGAAATTAGAGAATATCTTAAGTACATGGAAAATAATAACAGAATAAATCAAAGTATATGAAAAGAAGCTAAAATAATGTTTAGAGGGAAACTTATGGATTCAAATGTTTTACTGAAAAAAGAAAAAAGCCTCAAATCAATTATTTACCTTTGAACTTAAGAAACTAAAAAAATGAAGCAAGGAAATAGAAGAGAAGAAATAATAACAATCAGAACAATAATTAATGAAGCAGGAAACAAAACTAACAGAGAAAACAATAGAACTCAAAGTTGTATCTTTGAAATAATCAATACAATTTGTAACTACTTTACTAGAATCATCAAGATGAAAAAGAGAAGACACAGACTTTTACTCTAAGGAATGAAAGATAGAACCTCACAACAGATTGAACAGAAATATAAAAAGAATTCAAGGTAATATAATGAACAACTTACATTAAGAAGTTTAAAAACAGAGATGAAATAATCAAATTCCTAGAAAGTTATGAAGTAGCAAAATTGACTTAAAAATAGAAAATCCCAGTAGATCTATATAAAGTAAAAACAATAGAATTAGTAATTAAATATATTCCCTTGAAGAAGAGCATAGAACCAGATGGCTTAACCTGTGAATCCCATCAAACATTTAAAGACTAAAGTATACCAGTCATAGACAAACATTTTCAGCAAATAGAGAATAGAACATATGCCAAAGCATTGTATAGGGCCAGTATTAGCTTGGCACAAAAGCAAGATGGAGACATCAGAAGAAAGAAAAGTGCCAAACAATATCTCTCACAAGTGTAAATGCAAATGTTTAACAAAATGGAAGCAAATTAAATCCAACAATATCTGTAACTGTAATGCATCATAACTCTGTAGATTTAATCCTAGTAAAGCAAATTTGCTTACTATCTGAAACCCAATGAACATAGTACATCATATAAATAAAATAAAGTAGAAAACCCCTAGAATCATCTTGAAAGACTTGTAAAAGAATTTTCACAAAATTCAACATTAATTCCTGATGACTTACAACAAACATGCACATATATTTTGTGATGACTTACACAAAATATATGTGAAAAAACTAGCATAATAGAGGAAAATTATTGGGATTATACCAGTTTAAGGTTCTTACCTGAACAAAAATGTTGAAATATTAACTCAAGGTAGACTGTGATAAAGATACGTATTGTAATCTTGCAACTAACAATTTAAAAATTAAAACAAAGAAGCATAGCTAAAAAGCCAGTAGAAGAGATAAAACACAATATTAAAAGACAATCACACTAAAGAAAAAATAGAGAAAAAAAGAAACAGAAACAAACATAAAACAAATAGCAATAGGGTACACTGAAACCTAATCATCTCAACAGTTACATTAAGTATAAAAGTATAAAAAGTTACATTAAGTATAAAAGGGCCTGGGCTTGGTGGCTCATGCCTGTAATCCCAGCACTCTGGGAGCCTGAGGTGGGAGGATGAGTTGAGACCAGGAGTTTAAGACCAGCCTTGGCAAGAGATGGGTAGTGAGATCACATCTCTGCAAAAAATTTTCAAAAATTAAAAATTAGCTGGGCACAGTGGCATGTGCCTGCAGTCCTAGCTACTCAGGAGGCCAATGTGAGAGGATCCCTTAAGACCAGGAGCTATGATCATGCCAGTGCACCCCAGACTGTGTGCCAGAGCAAGATCTTGTTTCTAATACGTAAATAAATACAGAAGAACTGGAAACCATATAAACCCTAGAAGAAAACCTAGGCAATACCATTCAGGACATATGCATGGGCGAAGCTTTCATGACAAAAACTCCAAAAGCAATGGCAACAAAAGCCAAAATTCACAAATGGGATCCAATTAAACTAAAGAGTTTCTACACAGCAAAAGAAACTAACATCACAGTGAACAGACAACCTACAGAATGGGAGAAAAATTTTGCAATCTACACCTCTGACAGAGGTCTGATATTCAGAATCTGTAAGAAAGTTAAACAAATTTACAAGAAAAAACAAACAACCCCATCAAAAAGTGGGCAAATGATATGAACAGACACTTCTCAAAAGAAGACATTTATGTGGCCAACAAACATATGAAAAACAGTTGATCATCACTGATCATTACAGAAATGCAAATAAAGGCCAGGTGCAGTGGCTCAGGCTTGTAATCCCAGCCCTGTGGGAGGCCGAGGCAGGCGGATCACCAGGTCAGGAGATCAAGAACATCCTGGCTAACATGGGCAAAAAATTAGCCAGGCGTGGTGGCGGGCGCCTGTAGTACCAGCTACTTGGAACACTGAGGCAGGAGAATGGCGAGAACCTGGGAGGTGGAGCTTGCAGTGAGTCGAGATTGCACCGCACCACTGCACTCCACCCTGGGAGACAGAGTGAGACTCCATCTGAAAAAAAAAAAAAAAAAAAAAAGAGAAATGCAAATCAAAACCACAATGAGATACAATCTCACACCGGTCAGAATGGAAATTATTAAAAAGTCCAGAAACAACAGGTGCTGACAAGGCTGTGGAGAAATAGGAACACTTTTACCCTATTGGTGGAAATGTACATTAGTTCAATCATTGTGGAAGAGGGTTCCTCAAGGATCTAGAACCAGAAATGCCATTTGACCCAGCAATCCCATTACTGGGTAGATACCCAAAGGAATATAAATCATTCTACTATAATGACACATGCACATGTATGTTTATTGCACACTATTTACAATAGCAGAGACATGGAACCAACCCAAATGCCCATCAATGATAGGCTGGATAAAGAAAATGTGTTACATATACACTATGGAATACTATGCAGCCATAAAAAAGAATGAGATCATGTCCTTTGCAGGGACATTGATGAAGCTGGAAGCCATCATCCTCAGCAAACTAACACAGGAACAGAAAACCAAACACCGTATGTTCTTATTCATAAGTGGGAGTCGAACAACAAAAACACATGGACACACTGGGGCCTGTCGGGAGGTGGGGAGCAAGGAGAGGGAGAGCATTAAGACAAATACCTAACGCATGTGGGGTTTAAAACCTAGGTGATGGGTACAGCAAACAACCATGGCACATGTATACATATGTAACAAACCTGCATGTTCTGTGCATGTATCTTGAAACTTAAAGTAAAATAAAATAAAATAAAAATCTTTAAAAGGTACAGAATTTCAGATGAGATTAAATAAATAAATAAATAAACAAGACCCAACACTATGCTGTTCACAAGAAACACACTTTGGATATCGACACAACATTTAAGCATAAGTGTGGATATAAATGTGCCATACAAATACTAATCTGTGTGCCCGTATTAATATTAGATAAAGTGGTCTTTAAAATACAAGTACTACTACTAAAGATAAAGGTGTCAAGTCATAATCAAAATAGGGTCAGTTCGTAAAATTAACAATCTTAAATGAGTGAGCATAATGAAATTTCAAAATGTGTGAAACAGATATCAATAGAGTAAAAGTGACAATAATCAAGTCTACTTTTCAAGTGTCCGTGGAACATTAATCAAGACAGAGCAAATACTGGACCATAAAATAATTCTCAATAAATATAAAAGGATTTAAATCATACAGAGCTTGTACTCTGACCAATACAGAAATAAATTAAAAGTCAATAATAAAAATATGTTCAGAAAAACCTTAATATTAGGCAATTAAGCAAAAACCTTTCAAATAACCATGGATATAAGAATAATTATTAGAACATATAAGAATAGCTCATATTTTAAATTTTTATTGTATTAAAATTTCAACAATTTTAAGTACACAATTCAGTAGCATTAAGCATATTCACAGTGTTGTACAACCATCATCTCTATTTCCAGAAGCTTCTTGTCATCACAAACAGAAACGAAGTACCCATTAAGCAATAACTCACCATTCCTCCCTTTCCAGTCTCTGGTAAAAACTAATCTACGTTCTGTCTTCAGAAATGTGCCTGTTCTAGATATTTCATATAAGTGGAAAGATATTGTTTGGCTGTGTCCCCACCCAAATCTCACTTTGACTTGTGATAAGCCCCATGTGTCAAAAGCAGGGACAGGTGGAGATAATTGAATCATGGGGCAGTTTCCCCCATACTGTTTCCATGGTAATGAATAAGTCTCATGAGATCTGATGGTTATGTAAATATGGGTTCTCCCGAAGAAGCTCTCTTGCCTGCGGCCGTGTAAGACTTGACTTTGCTCCTCATCAGCCCTCTGCCGTGATGGTGAGGCCTCCCCAGCCATGTGGAACTGTGAGTCTATTAAACCTCTTTCCTTTATAAGTTACATAGTTGGGGTCATGCCTTTATTAGCAGCATGAGAACAGACTAATGCATGGAATCGTACAGTATTTGTCCTTTTGTGTCTGGCTTACTTAGCAACATGTTTTCAAGTTTTATCCAGATTGTAACATGTATCAGAACTTTATTCCCTTTAATGGCTCAATAATATTCTATTATATACATGTACCATATTTTGTTTATCCATTCACCTGTTAATGGACACAAATTGTGTCTGCCTTTTAACTATGGTGAGTAATGCTGCAACGAACTTTGGTGTAAAAATATCCATTCCACACCCTACTGTCAAATTTTTGGGGGGAGTTATAATACTTAGGAGTGGAATTTCTGGAAATTCCAGTGGAATTCCATAGAATTATGTCTAATTTTGTGAGGAACCACCAAATGTTCCCCACAGCAACTGCATCATTTTATATTCCCAGCAGCCAATTCATGAACTTTCCAATTTTCTACACACCCTTATCAACACATTTTCTGTTTCATTATTGTTATGATAGCCACAGTACTGGATGTAAAGTGGTATCTCATTTTGATTTGCATTTTATTAATGAATAATTTAGTTTAGCATCTTTTCTTGTCCTTATTGGCCATTTGTATATCTTTTGTGGAGAAATATCTGTTCGTCTTTTGACTAGTTTAACTTGGAGTTTTAGGTTTTTGTCACAGTACAAAAAGTTGCAGGAGTTACAGGAGTTCATCATATATTCTAGATATTAAGCCTTTATCCACATACATGTTTTGCAAATGTTTTCTCACACACTGTGGGTTGTCTTTTCATTCTCCTGATAGGGTCCTTTGATGCATAAAAGTTTTTCATTTTGATTAAATCTTATTTACATATTTTTTCTTTTGCTATCTGTGCTTTTGTGTCATATCTCAAAAATCATTTAAAAATCAAAGGTCATAAAGATTTGCCTGTGCATTTTTTTCTAAGAGATACATAGTTCTAGTCTTTAAGTTTAAGTATTTTATTAATTTTGAGTTAATGTTTTTTACATAATGCAAGGTAGGGGTCTAATTTCATTCTGTGCATGTACATATCCAGCTCTCCTGGCATTATTTATTGAAGACATTTTTCTTTCCACCGTTAAATGGTCTTGGCCATTTCAACAAAATGACTTTGTTGAAAAGTCATTGACCATATACGTGAGGACTACTTCCTAGGATCTCAGTTCTATTCTATTGGTCTATATGTCTATTCTTATACCAGTACCACAATCTTTTTATTACTATAGTTTTGTAGTAGGTTGTGAAACTGGAAAATACACTTTTTCAAGATTGTTTTGTCTATGTCAGGTCCCTTGAATTTTTTGTATGAATTTTAGAATGAGTATTTCTATTTCTGCCAAAAAACAAAAAAGAAAAAGAAAACACGCCATTGGGATTTTGATGTTGTTGCATTGAATCTGAACACTACTTTAGATAGTATTGTCATCTCAACATTACTGTTGTACAGCCCATGAACACAGAATGTCTTCTCATTTATTTCAACTCTCCTTAGTTTCTTTCAGTGAAGTTTTGTGTATTCCTCCATGGTTACATTTATTTCTGAATATCTTATTTTTTGATGCTATTGTCAATGGAATTTTAAAATATTTCTGATAGTTCATTACAACTATATAGAAATATAACTAATTTGCATATGTTTACCTTGTGCCTACGTTGCTAAAGTCTTTCATTAGTTCTAATGGTTTGTTGGATTCCTTAGAGCTTTCTACAGATAATATCAAGTTATCTACAAACAGATATAATTTTACTTCTTTTTGTAGTTTCCAATTTAGATGTCTTTTTTTCTTTGTCTTGCCTAATCGCTCTGGGTGAAACTTCTGGTACTAGCCAGAGTTGAATAAAAGTGACAAATGCAGCATTCTTGTCTTGTTCTGGATCTTTGTAAAAAAGCTTTCAGTGTTTCACCACTGAGCATGATATTAACTGTCAGTTTTTCATATATTCCATTATCATGTTGCAGAAGTTCCCTTCTATTCCTAGTTTATTCAGTATTTTTATCATGAAAGGGTGTTGTATTTCATCATTGCTTTTCCTGCATCAATGGAAATAATCATATGGTTCTCCATTTTACTATTGTGATATATTACATTGATTGATTTTTTTAATATGTTGAACCACCTTCACATTTTTAGGATAAATCTCACTTGCTGACAGTATACAATCCTTTGATTATACAGTATTGCTACTAGTATTTTGTTAGTATTTGCTGAGATATTTTGCCTACATATTTATAAGGGATATTGGGTTGTAGTTTTCTTTTCTTTTTTTTTTTTTTTTTTTGTACTGTCTTTGGCTTTTGTATCAGGGTAATGCTGTCAAGTATTTCTTCTTCATATCTTTTGTTGGAAGGGTTTGAGAAGAAATGATAATAATTATTCTTTAAATGCTTGGTAGACTCACCAGTTAATGTGGCTATTTGGTCATAAATCTATCTTTGTTGAATGGTTTTTCATTACTGATTCAATCTCCTTGTTTGTTATAGGTCTGCTTAGAGTTTCACTTTCTTCTGGAGTCATTTTGGTAGTTTGCATCTTTCTAGAAATTTGTCCATTTCATCCAGGGTACCTAATTTGTTGGTATACAATTGTTCACAATATTCTCCTATAAACATTTTTATTTCTGTAAAGTTGGTAGTAATGTTTCCACTTTCATTTATGATTTTATAATGAGAGTCTTCTAACTTTTGCTCAGTCAATATAGTGAAAGTTTTGATCTTTTTAAATAATTAACTGTTAGCTATATTTATTTCCTCTATTGTTTTTCAACCTTCTATTTTACTGATTTATGCTCTAGTCTTTACCATTTTATTTCCTTCTGTTAGCTTTGGATTTCATTTTCTCTGGCTTTTCTACTTCCTTAAGGTACAGAGTGAAGTTATTGATTTGAGGTTTTGTTAATGAGGTTGTTTATGCATTTTTCTCTGAGTTCTGCTTTCACTGCATTCAATAAGTTTTGTTATGTTGTGTTTCTATTTTCATTTGTCTCAAGAAATTCTCTAATTTCCCTTGTTATTTATTCTTGCACTCACTGGTAGTTGAAGACTGTACTGTTTAATTTCCACATATTTGTGAATTTTCCAGTTCTCATTCTTTATTGATCTGTTGTTTCTTCCATTGTGGTTGTAAATTATATTTTGTTTAATTTCAAACTTTTTAAAAAAGATTAGGAGATATTTTGTGGACTAAGATATGGCTGATATTAGAGAAAGTTCCATATCCACTTGAAAAGAATGTATAGTCTGCTGTTATTGGGTAGACTGTTCTATACATGTCTACTAGATCTAATTGCCTTATACTGTTTTTCAAGTCTTCTGTTTCTTATTCCACTTCTGTCTAGTTTTTCTATTTGTCATTTAAAATGAATTATTGAAGCATCCAACTATTATTACAGAACTGTGTGTTTCTCTTTTTAATCCTGTCATTTTTTTCAGCTTTATTGAGGTATATAATTAAGAAATGAAAATTGTACATATTCAAGGAATATAATGCTATGTGTTTATATCTATATACACATTCTGAAATAATAAGATAATAAGTTCTGTCTCCAGAACTTATTCCTATTGTCATTGCTTTTGACAAACATCTCCCCATTTTCCCTGCCCTGTCAACCACCTTTCTTCTCTCTGTTCCCATGAGTTCACCTTTTTTAGGTTCCACATATAAGGGACATCATGCAGCATTTGTCTTTCTGTGTCTAGCTTATTTAAATTAGCTTGATGTCTTCCAAGTTCATTTATATGGAATTTTTGATATGATGGAATTTTTCTTTTTAAAAAATAAATTGCAGTCCATTATATGTATAATATGTATGTATGTTTTCTTTATCTATTCATCTGTTGGTAGACACTTAAATTGTTTCCAAATCCTGGCTATTGTGAATAGTGCTAGAATGAACATGGGCATGCAGATATCTCTTTGAGATAATAATTTTATTTCCTTCAGATATATACTCAGAAGTGGGATTGCTGAATCATATGATAGTTCTATTTTTAATTCATTGAGAAATCTCACTGTTTTTCATAATGACTATACCAATTTACAATGTATAAGAATTCAACAATGTATAAGAATGTATAACATTCAACAATGTATAAGAATTCTCCTTTCTTCACATCCTAGCCAACACTTGCTATCTTGATATTTTGATAATAGCCCTCCCAACAAGTATAAGTGACTATCACACTGTGGTTTTGATTTGTGTTATTCTGATGATTGCTGATGTTGAATGCCTTTTAATATACCGGTTTGACATTTGTAAGTCTTTGGAAAAGTGTCTATTTTGGTCGTTGGCCCATTGATTAGTAAGGTTAACATTATTATTACTATTATTTTTACCACTGAGTGGGACAGTTTCCTTATACATTTTAGATATTAACCCTTTATCAGCAACCTGGTTTGCAAATATTTTCTCCCATTCCATGGTTGTCTTTTTATTTTGATTATTGCTTCCTTGGCTATGAAGAAGCTGTTTAGTTTGATGTAGTCCCACTTATTTATTTTTGCTTTTATTGCTTGTGTCTTTGGTGTCATATCCAAAAACTCATTGTCAGGACCAGCATCATGGAAATATACTATTTTGTTTTCTTCTAGAAATTGTATGGTTGTAGGTCTTATGTTTAAGTCTTTAATTCATTTTGAGTTGATTTTTGTATATGTAAAAGATAAAGATTGGATTTATTTATTTATTTATTTATTTATTTTGCATTTAGATATCCAATTTTCCCAACACCATTTATTGAAAAGACTATCCTTGGCCCATTGTGTTTCTTGGAGCTGCTGTTGAAAATTGATTGGTCATATGTGTGGTTTTATGTTCCATTGGTCTATGTTTCTTTATTTATGTCATTATCATACTGTTTTGATTAATACAGTTTTGTAATATAGTTTGAAAATAGGAATTGTGATGCCTCCAGCTTTACTCTTCTTGTTTAAGATTACTTTGGCTATTTGGGGGTTTTTGGAGTTCCATACAAATTTTAGGAATTTTTTTTTTTTTTTTTTTTTTTTGCTATTTCTGCAAATATTGCCCTTGGAATTTTGATAGAAAATGCATTGAATCTGTAGATTACTTTGGGTAGTGTGGACATTGTAACAATAATGATTCTTCTAATCTATGAACACTGGTTTTCTTTCCATTTCTTTTTGTCCTCTTCCAATTCTGTCAATTTTTTGTTTTATGTATTTTACAGGTCTGTTGTTAGATGAGTATATGTTTGTAATGTTATATCTCATGGATGTACTGAACTTTTACCAATATACAATATCCTTCTCTATCTCTTGTAAATTTTTGACTCAAATTCTATTTCGTTCATTAATAATATAGCCACCCAAACTGCTTTTGGTTGCTATTTGCATGAAATATCTTTGTCTATCCTTTTACATGCATCTTTTTTGTGTCTTTCTATCTACATATATAGCATGTATATGTAGACAGCATATAGATGGGTCTTGTTTTCTGTAATACATTCTACCTTTTAATTGAAGACTTTAGTTGATTTACACTCAAAGTAATTACTAAAGAAGGACTTACTTCTGCCATTTAGCTATCTTTCTGAATATCTTATATTTTTTCTCAATTCTTCCATGACTGTCTTCTTTTTGTATCTGGTTTATTTTTGCAGTATACGTTTTGTTCTCCTTTTTTCTGCATATTTTATGGTTATTACTTTACTGGTTACCTTGAGTATTACAATTACATCTTATAACAACTTATAACAAATCTATTTTGAATAATGCAAGCTTAGTTTAAATAGTATAAAAGGCCTCTGCTCTTATACATCTTGGTACCTCTCCCTTTATATTGCTATATTCACAGATTACATTTTTAAACATTGTGTGCCCATTAATATAAATTTATAATTGTTATTCTGTGCATCTAACTTTTAAATTATATTGAAAAAAAGAAATTACAAACCAAAATACAATAAGTACAATAATGCTGGTTTTCATGTTTACCAATGTAGTTAAAAGTAACTACTTTTACCAATGTTCTTTGTTTTGTCACATAGCTTCAAGCAATGACTGTCACTTCATTTCATCTTGAGGGATGATCTTTAGCAATTTCTGTAGGGCAAGTCTATTTGTAGCAAACTCCTTTAGACTTTGCATATCTGATTATGTCTTAATTTATCTTTCATTCTTGAAAGACAGTTTTGGAGATATAGAATTCTTGGTTAACACATTTGTTTTTCTTTCAGGATTTTAAACATGTCATCCCACTGCCTTCTGGCTTCCATGATTTCAGATAAAAAACAAACAAACAAAAATCAGATGAAAATCTTATAGATGCTCCCTTGTATAAAATGAGTTATGTCTGAGGCCAGGTGCAGTGGCTCATGCCTGTAATTCCAGCATTTTGGAAGGCTGAGGTGAGCAGATCACTTGAGGTCTAGAGTTTGAGACCAGCCTGGCCAACATGGTGAAGCCCTGTCTCTACTAAAAATGCAAAAATTAGTCAGGTATGGTGGTGCACACCTGTGGTACCAGCTACTCAGGAGGTTGAGTCAGGTGAATTGCTTGAACCTGGGAGACGGAAATTGCAGTGAGCTGAGATCATGCCACTGTATTCCAGCCAGAGCTATAGAGCAACAGAGCAAGACAAAAAAGAACAAAAGGAAGGAAAGAAGGAAGGAAGGAAGGAAGCAAGGAAGGAAGGAAGGAAGGAAGAAAGGAAGGAAGGAAGGAAGCAAGGAAGGAAGGAAGGAAGGAAAAAAAAGTGAGTTACTTTTTTCCTGCTGCTTTCAAAATTTTCTCCTTGTCTTGCACCTTTGACAATTTAACTATAATGTCTCTCAGTGTTAATCTCTTTGAATTTATCCTGCTTGGAGTTTATTGAGATTCCTGGATGGACTGATGGATAGATACATCTGTTATCAAATTAGGAAAATTTTAGCCATAATTTCTTCAAACACTTTTTTCTAATCCTTTCTTTCTATCTTCTTCTCCTGGAACTCCCATGACGCGTATGTTGGTACGCTCAATGGTGTTCCATGGTTCACTTAGGCTTTATTTTTCTTTCTTTTATTTTTTCTTTCTACTCTTAAAACTGGATAAATTCACTTGCCATATCTTCACATTCACTGATTCTTTTTTCTGCCTGTTCAAATATGCTATTAAACCATTCTAGTGAATTTTTTAGCCCTTGTACTTTTTATCTCCGGAATATCTACTTGGTTCCCTTTTATAATATTTATCACTTTATTGACATTCCTTATTTGTTCAACACTATACACACATGTTTTGGGCAGCATATTCATAATAGCCAAGTGCATATTAATGAGTGAAAGGAAAAACTGGGGTATATACATATAATGAAATATTATTAAGTCATAAAAAATGAATGAAGTGCTGATACATGCTACTATTTGCATGAAACTTAAAACATTCTTTGAATTGAAAGAGTTCAGACACAAAACGTCATATTTTTTAGGATTCCGTTCCTATGAAATATTCAGAATGGGCAAATTTATAATGATGGAAAGCAGATTAATCATTACCAGGAAATGAAAGGAGGTAGAATAGGAAATAATAACTTAATGTGTTCTGGGTGTTTTTTGGAGTGATAAAGGATTTTTAAAATTGAAAAAGGTGGTGGCTGTACAACATTGTGAATACACTAAATATTATACCACTACATTGTACAGTTTTAAATGGTTAATTGTATGCTATAAGATTTTCATCTCAATTTAAAAAATAAAGAGGGCTAAAGAATATAATTACATGCACATGTACCCTAGAACTTAAAGTATAATAAAAAAAACATAATTTCATTAAACCTAAGACACAAATGAAAAACCTTGAACCCCCAAATGACAGAAAACATATTCCTTTCGGGTACATATGAGATATTTACTAGAGCTGACAATATGGTGGACCATTAAGCAAGCCCACAGTGGAGTTTTTGTAGAAACCCATATGAAAAAATATAGAAAAGGCTTTGAAATAAATCCATTTACTCCTAAATAACCAAATAAAGTAACTTCTAAATAAAATATGGTTTTATATGGGTGTCTCACATAATATCCATATTTGCATGTAACAAACTGATGCTCAGAGAGAGGCTGAATAACTAACATTTCCAGATTACCTAAGTAGTAAGTAGTGGAGTCAGATATCCCAAGTCTATGGTACTTAATCAGTGCATTACTGACTATATTGACAATCAATTGTTTGGAGAAAGACACAAATAAAGGTGAAGTGATATTTATAACTCCCCCATAAGTCTGTTAGTTAAAGTTTGTTCAGTATCGGGGTTAGAACTTTTTATTCAAGCCAACTATATTGTGTGTGTCATTGCTCTAAGGGGAGCCGGGTTAAACTGTAAGTGTGGATTAGTGTAAGGTAAAAAACTAATACAAAAAAAACCCACACACTTTGAAAGACATACATTTCCTGTTGAGCCATGAATAAAAAGATTTTCAGAGAACACCGCAAATTACAAACTGGAGGTTTCATATTTATATTAAAAAATTTGTTGAAAGTGGAAAGTTAGGAAATCAAGGGTATTGTAATTGAATACATAAGCAGTTAACTTCATTCACAGAAGCTATTATGGTTCTGAAAGAGGAAGTTATTATATACAATCCTTAGAAATCTTTGAAGAAACATGTCTGTAAATGAAGATACCCAGTGAATTTATTTATTTACACTTAAAAATTATTGACTAAAATTATCACTACTTGTTAAAATTTTTAATAAAGTCAACTAGATATTAGGGAAGAATTTTAATCATAGGTTTGGCACTAATTATGAAATAGGAAATAATATAAGCTAACAATATATACATACTGCTTTCCATCAGTGCTCTCAACCAAGTTTTCCTGCTTTGACCATGATGCTTGCTGATAGCTCTAAAATCTCTATCAAGCTCCAACTTAGAGATTTATTTCTGACTACCTATATGTATCTCCTTCATACAAACTTTTCAAACACAATGTGTCCAGTGAAAGTTCACTTTTTCTACTCATAATACACTATGCTCACTCTTTTGTGTTGGTTAAAGCAGTAACATCTAAACCATCTCCTTCAACATTAAAATTCCAGAAACAGCCTAGAAATTTTGCTCTCTTGTTCTCTCTGTATTCAAGTGGTAATGAAACTCTGTCTTTGTATTTTTTCTTTTCCTCACCCCTTCCACACTTGAACCGTCTCCCTTAAGATCCTCATGATCTTTTATATTCCAATAGCTTCCTAATTGATATACTTTCACTAATCTCTTATACTTAATTAAGTTTCCAAATGGATTCCAAAGTTATCTCCCTTTAAAAAAATATGATCACATCACTCTACCATTGGAATTTCTATTAATTCTGCATTAGCAAGGATTAAATCCAAGCAAACTGTAACCTCCTCAGTCGAGCCATATCTTCTTCAACTTCTCAGGACAAACCTTTCCAGGATCTCCATGTTGCATTCACACTGAAATTTTTACCATTTCCAAATTCTCCTTTGTTTTTTATGTCCCAACACCTTTATACAGTTACACATTGTTTCTCCAGCATGTATCCTATTCTACCCTTCTGCTTCATGAATTTACCCTCATATTTTAAGATCAGGCCACCTCCTCTGCAAAGTCTTTGCTAGCATATCCTGGGAGAATTTGGCATTTCCATGCCTATATGCACTCAGCATTTTGTTCATTCCTAATCATAACATTTATATTAATAGCATATTACAGGAATTTATGTTTGTCTATCTCCTCTACACAGTAACTCTCTGCCATGGGCATTTTATTTACCTTTGTACCTCAATGTGGTTGATAATATAATAGGCTCTCAATAAATATGGTTGATCAAAAAATGGATGGATTGATGTTGTAACCTCAGAAACTGGCATTAAAATTGAAGAACATTATCTAATATTAATATCTGCACATTTCCAGATGGCATTGGGATTTTCATGGTGTTGAAATTGTTAAGATGACAAATACAATGAGTGAAGGATTATGGAGCTCTGATTAACCAAATTTGGAAAGCACAAAACAAATCAAAAAGTAAAAGCCATAAAGAAAACAAACAAGATTCTCTTAGCCTGCAAAAGGAATATAAAAGGAAAAGAATGGGGAAGGCAATCATAGAGCAGTATTTTGGAAATCATGGAGGATAAAAGTGTAGTTATCATAGACTTGCTCTTAAACACCTGGAATATTTAACAGTTTGAGACTTGGATAAGGACATTTTAGAATGATTTCACCTAGCAGTTAAACTAATGGAACCGTCTAACTCTTAGACTTGGATGAAACTAAAAATAAAAGCCATTTCAATATGATCATGAATTACAAAATGAACACAGAGAGGTTGGCAATCTGTTTTTACATTTAAGAGTTGTCACCCATTCCTAATATACTTTTCCTCAAAGCCAAAATAAAATTCCCTAATTTTGTGTCAGAAAAAAATACTGCTCTACTCCAATATGGCATTTATTACTGATCATCTTGCCTTTAATATCTTCTTTTACTAATCTATCCTATTCACAATACAGTTTCACAAAAGAAAGTTCCTGTTTTGTCAAAACTCTACCTCAAAATCTTGCATTGACTTGCCCTAATGTTTATTAAATTGAGTTAAAAAAAATATTTTTACAAAGCTTCTCAATGTTATCTACCTCTTCCTTGCTTCACTCAAACCGAGCAAAGGCATTTTAGGATCTATAAGCAATCCTCATACTTTCTCATCTCTTACTGCTTGATTTTTCTCCTTTTTTCTAAAACTTTGTCTAGGTTTTTCTCCTTTCATATTCTTTATTATATCAAATACAAAGCTTTTCAAAAATCACCTCCCAAAGCATAGAGTTTCTGTTCTGGTTTCAAACAGAGTCAGTTTGTATACTTACTCCATCACTTCAAAGTGGACAGTCACAAAGTCTCTAGACTTTGGATTCTTTATTGGGCTATCTTAATGCAAATAGCAGGGCCTAATTGTACTAGAGACCCATGGACAACCTACCTCAACAGGTCAGGGATTACTTTTGTCCATTAGCCAAATGGCAATTCTTCTTTCATCTGTCAACAGCAAATAAAAATAGAATGATCTGTAGAGGTTAGTAGTAGTAGTAGCACAATTACTGTGATTATTATTATTATTATTATTTTTATTTAATGTGCCTATTTTCTTCTTTAAATCCACACAGCATTTTCTGTCCATCTATTCATATTATTTTTATAATTATTTGTATTCATGTGTCAGACTTTCTGTTCATTTTGTTACTTTCTTGACATCAGGGACTTTTCTTTACTCTCTTTGTCTTTTAATTCAATGTTTATACTTCTCCACACACAAGAATTCAACAAATATGTGTTGAATTTTAAAAATATCTGCTAAATATTTAATAACTGAAGTATGACTTTCTTTGTCATTAACATTCTAATAAGAAACATGAATGTCTATGCAAACTCATGGTTTTCCTGGTGTATGTTATAATGCCGGACACCATGTAATAACAATGCTAACATCATTTTATTAATTGGCCTCATAGGACGAACCCAAGTTAATCAAATTACTCAGGTTAAAATACTAAAAGTTAATATCTAACTTACTTTGCTAAATTACCTTCATGGTTCTCACTTCTTCATGTTCGTGATGTCTGTGTTCAAATCGCCTCTTCTGAGACATCTTCTGCAATCACTCTGTAGATCATAGAATTTTTCAAGTCATTTCACCACTTGTAATACAGATTTGTTAATTTATTGTATATGTCTTGCCTCTAGAATGTAATTCCATGAAAGCAGAGACTTTGTTTTATCTCTGTATCCCAGCACTTAGAAGTGTGGTTGGACTGTGATAGGCATTCAAAAATTATCATTAAATTAATGAATGAGTGAAAACAAAGATGTCTACATGAACACATTTTTGGTATATAGAACACGACAGAACTATTAGAATGATTCAAGAGGCTTTAATTTAAATTGCAGAAACAGAAAAAAAAAAGAAATCAAGGTGGCAATTAATAAGTCAGCCAGCTAATTTTTTTCACTAATCCAGTCCTTACTGTGAACTTAATTTTTAATTTGTTTAAATTATTCATAATAATAAATTAAATTCAATTAATTTAATAAAGCTAATGGGTTTTTTGCAGCGTATCAGAAAAGAAAAAAATGGAAATAGCATCATGACTTCTAAATCATTGCTAGTTACTTGTTCAAAATATTTTAATTTAGGGCTATGGTATAAGTGCAGAGAGGAAGAAAGAAGGGAGGATATGTGGTTGGAAAGCTGACATTTTTTTAGCCCTCACGGAATGGCATCACCTATATGATCCGCACTAGAACTGACCTTCTAAGGGTCTTACCTATGTATAAATTGGAGAAAATGGTAACAAAATACAACTCTAAGCTACTTAAGCTTGCTGCTCTTAAGGCACTAGGCAAATATATTTAGAGGCATAAAAAGAGCCAATGATCCATTCCTGGGTACTTACACTCTACATATGTTAGATCTCTACAAGTTGACTATAAACTAATTTTCTGATTACCTAGGTCAGTGGTCCCCAACCTTTTTTGCACTAGGGACTGGTTTTGTGGAAGACAATTTTTCCATGGAGGGGATTGGCAGGGGCGTAGTTTCAGGATGAAACTGTTCGATCTCAGATCATCAGGCACTAGTTAGATTCTCATAAGGAGCATGCAACCTAGATCCCTGGCACGAACAGTTCACAATAGCGTTTGCGCTTCCATGAGAATATAATGCCGCAGCTGATCTGACAGGAGGCGGAGCTCAGGCCATCATGCTTGCTCACCCGTCACTCACCTCCTGCTGTGCAGCCAGTTTCTAACAGGTCACACATCAGTACAGGTCCATGGCTTGGGGGTGGGGACCCCTGACCTAGACAACATTTATTATATATAGACAACACATCCAGCAACCAAGCTTCATTATTTCTTAAGTCCTTCAAATTTGACAACTTATTTTTAAGTTGACAAGCATTTCATTTACTGACTTCTATGTGCAAAGCACTGTGTCAGACACTAGAGATTTACCAACATACAAGATGCTACCTTTTTATAAGTAAAATGCTGACTAGTGGGACAATGTACAAGGTAACAGAAAATATAATGCAACACAAATAGTATGATAGAAATAAGCAAAGTATAGTATACAAACACATAAGAAAAGTACAGTTTTTAAGATAGCATCAGGGAAAATTATGAGAAGGAGTAGTGGCTAGGCAAGAATAGTTGGACAATGCATGATATATATACCAGCATTCTCCCAAACTGTTGGACATTGCTAGTCCAATAGACCCTAGACTTGTTCTTACCCTACTTTGCTTAGTTCTTTGGGAAGGCATGGCCAGTTTATCAGACTTGTCATAGATTGTGAAATCCACCTGCCATCACTCTGATTTAAGCAGATATGTGTAGGACAATAACAAATGGTGCTAAACCAAAAGAAACATGCATTCACTCACGTGTTCATCGTGGCACTTTTCACAATCACAAAGACATGGAATCAACCTAGGGGCCCATCAAGAGTGGATTGGATAAATAAAGTGTGGTGTACATAAACCATGGAATACTATGCAACCATAAGAAAGGGTGCATGGCAACAACATGGATGTACCTCGAAGCCATTATTCTAAGTGAATTAATGTAGAAATAGAAAACCAAAGGCTCGGCGCGGTGACTTACGTCTGTGATTCCAGCACTTTGGGAGGCCAAGGGGGGCGGATCATGGGGTCAGGAGATTGAGACCATCCTGGCTAACACGGTGAAATCCCGTCTCTACTAAAAATACAAAAAATTAGCTGGGCGTGGTGGCAGGCACCTGGAGTCCCGGCTACTCGGGAAGCTGAGGCAGGAGAATGGTGTGAACCCAGGAGGTGGAGCTTGCAGTGATCCAAGGTCATGCCACTGCACTCCAGCCTGGGTGACAGAGCGAGACTCCATCTCAAAAAAAAAAAAAAGAAAGAAAGAAAGAAAGAAAGAAAGAAAGAAAGAAAGAAAGAGAAAACCAAATACCTCATGTTCTCACTTGTAAGTGGGAGCGGACCACTAGGCACTCATGGACATACAAATGGTATCAATAGAAACTGGGGGCCTATGTGTGGGAGGTAGGGAGAAAGCCAAGGGTTAAAAAAGTATTGGGTACTATGTTCACTACCTAAGTGATGGGATCATCACCTCAGATCTCAGCATCATACAATATACCCAGGTAACAAACTTACCCATTTAAACCGTGAATCAAAAAGTTGAAAAAAATGGTGTTAAAGAAAGTTGGGGGGGGCAAATGGAAGATGGATAAATAATGGTCCAAAGTCAGTGCAGAGGCTCAGATGAAGGAAAAAGAATGGCACAGGAAATTTCAGGTAGTTCAGTATATCTGGAACATCAAGTTTAAAGAAAAAATGCTGAGATGAACCTAGAGAACTAAGCTAAACAAGTTGATGATGCACATTATAAGTGATATTAAGAAGGTTGGATTTGATAATGAGGGCAATGAGGAGGGAACCAACTCTTGTGTCCTTCTGGTTTTCACTCATTCTAATCACACCAGCTCTTTAATCTGAAGTATACTTTTAGTTTCCTTTTTCTCCCAATTCATTGCCACACCCATGATTTGGCCTTTGTCTTGAAGCCATGCCTCACTAGATTGGCCTTTTCCTAAAGACTGCATTTTAGTAGTCTTACTTTTAAATTGATGTTAACAATTTCATTTTTCAACCTCCTATTTCTGGTCTTTCTATAGGACTTGTACATTATACTTAAAAATGAGCTCCTTCTCTTCTGAACTCATCAATTTCTTATCATAACTAATCAATTGCAGTATGACCAGAGTCATGCTTTCAACATTTAGCTTTGATAAATTGTCCCCCCGCATTACTTTAGATCAGGTACATTTTCTACGCTCTAGATTATCTTAGGCCATAGCTTTGACAAATGTTTTGCAACCAGATTTCAAGGGTTGATATTGCCCTAGCCTTTTATACCCTCCTCATTTTTTCTGGGCTCCACTAACAGTTTCCTCCCTGACTAGAAACCTGACCCAGTCAATGCTATACAGTTTAACTGTTTCTGCCCATGATTCCTCAATCTTGCATCCTCAGGATCCAGCCCATGTGCTCTCCCAGCTTCTGCTAATACATGTTGATTAGGTTCTACAACTCCTTTGAAGTTCCTTTCTACCCTTAATAATCCCAGTACTTTCTCACCTGAATTATACAGTACTTTAACTCTACTTATTGGTCTGGTAACCAAGCAGGGAGGTGAATGCAGGTAGATCCTGAAATGGGAAGCACTGGTTTTCTTGCAAAGCAGAGTCCCCTGCAACTGCCTCAAGCAAGGTAGATTGAAGGGAAAGTTGACCTTTAATATGAACCAGTGAGCGACTTCTAAAACACAAATGGTTTGGGGAGATCTTGAAAATCAAGGTTTATGATTGCATTGACTAAAATATTGTAATCACAATTCTCAGGGCCAATTATCAAAGAAGGTTGAATTGTCAAGACCCCACTCTTCCCCCACCATAGTTAGCAGACTTTCCAGGGCTGAGAATTCAACCTTCTTTGGAGCTCTGCGACAGTTACAGTTAATTCCCAAGCTTTTTCCTCACCTTGCTGCACTCCGGTTTCAGATGAATACCTTTATATACCACTAAGGAGGCCTTCTGACTTCCATGCCTCTCCTTCAATTGCTAAATGGTCATCCACAACCTTTGCTGTCTTTTTTGAATGACCCTAAATCTCACTGACCTTCAGAAAGGACCTCTGATTCCATTGTTCTTGTAATTACTGCTCCCTTCACTCTCTCAAAATCTGGAGACATTTTGCTCACCAATGAGTCCTCCTTCACTGTTTTCTCATCCATGTTTTTCCAGCAACTGCACTGCTACAGTATGTGTTCTATCTCTCTCCAGTGCTCCACCTCCAACATCTTGTTTTATGGTTTTCTTCCTTAAACAACTCTTCACGCCAGCTGTCTTACATTGACTTCCCAGAGAAACAAAGTCTGTGTTGAAGATTTGCAGAGTGAACTTTTTGGGGGAGGACCTGAAAGAGTAAAGGTAGTAGGATCTTCCTTCAGAAGTACACTCTTGGCCGGTGCAGTGACTCACGCCTGTAATCTCTGCACTTTGGGAGGCCGAGGCAGGCAGATCACTTGAGGTCAGGAGTTCGAGATTAGCCTGGCCAACATGGCGAAATCCCATCTCTACTAAAAATACAAAAATTAGCTGGGTGTGGTGCATGCCTGTAATCCCAGCTACTTGGGAGGCTGAGGCACAAGAATTGCTTGAACCCAGGTGGCAGAGGCTGCAGTGAGCTGAGATTGTGCCACTCCACCCCAGCCTGGGTGACAGAGCAAGAATCTGTCTCAATAAAAAATAAAAATAAAGAAATAAAAAATAATCTTATTTGCAAAACCTACTTGGCAAAGGACAAGCCTACAGAGAGGGGAGATGAATTGGGAATACTAATGCAATCTATCACAATCCAGTATCTAGAGTTGGTAAATAAAATTTCTGAAAGAACCAGTGCATCAAATGTACTTGATCATAGGGGAATAAAGTATGATGTGTTGCTGGTTCTTAACAATACACATCACATTTTTGTCTGTATCCTTAATCCATTTATTAAATAAGCTATAAGATTTCTACTTTTGCTACTTTTAAATTGATCCCAGAGTAGGAGAAAGCACTCCAGCAGATTCAAGCATACAAGCTGCCTTGCCACGTAAACCTTATGATTTAGCAGATACCAATAATGCTCAACGTTTGGCATTCGATAAAGATGTTAAGTGGATCCTCTGGTAAGCCTCAAAAGGAGAATCACAATGCACACTCCTAAGATTCTGGAGTAAAGTTACAGCCTCCTTTTGTTGTAAATGCTCTTCTTCTTAGAAGCAACTTCTGGCCCCTAGTAGACCTTTGTAAAGAGTAATCATGAGATGCCAAGAGATTTGGGCTGTCCAACAAGAATGTTATTAGAGGGTCAAAGAGTGGATGAGTTTTGATTTCCCTCGGAGAAGTTGACAGCAGCCTTCTCTTTATGTCAGGGCAGTAAGTCATTTTTTAATTGACCCATTTATGCTAAATTATGACATTTGTATGAAATGCAAGTGTGGGTAGAAAGATCAGAATCCATGCTCAGTAGTAGAAGGAATGGCTGGTACTGATCCTGGGCCAACTCCTAGGAAGATCTTTCTCACTGTCCCCTCACTGGACTCTGCATCATGGGAAGGCTGGCATCTACAGGTTTTATTCCCAGGATTCCACATGAGCTGGTTTCTAGTTAAATTCGGTCAATGAGCATCCTTGGCTGAATAGTGGTGAGTAGAAGGAAAGGAGAAGGCAGGATTTTCCTCCTTTCTCTCTGCCAGAAGTGTCTGTAGCAGCACCTGCATCTCAGTGGTTCCTGCTCCTGCCAGACAAACCCACTGTTGAAGCCGTTGCAGGTGAACCTTGTCCCTAGGCTCTAACACCATGTCTTCCCTTTAATGCTTGGTGGTGGCTTCTGTTCCTAACCTGTAGATGGTCTTACCATTTTCTATTTGGCTTTTCATCTCTTCCCTCACTTTTAAATCAATTCACCACATTACACTTCTTGTGTTGGAATAATTGAGGTGATTTCAGTTTTACTGGAGAGATCTCTCATGGGTAAAATAGCTCTGGAGAAAGTGCGTTGATACCCGTGTGTGTTACTTTCACATCGTAACAAGAGAGAACCCTTATTAGTTGGGAAAATGTTAACATAAGAAAAAAACTGCTTTAATAATGCTTTCAGTCTCATAACTTCTTTTTCCAGAAATAAAAGTTTTTCCTAAAGTCTTAGGCAGGACACAAGATTAAAGGGTAGCATTATGTGGTTATTACAACTTCAGTGACTAAAGCAGAAAGTTAAGAAGAACATTAAAGAGACATAGATTTCTACTTGCAAAAGCAAAAGTTTACTTAATTCAAATGCATTCATTCAATTCAAGCGCTTTTGTTTTCTTTTGTTTCTAATGATAGACAATTTGATAAAAAGCATTACATTCTTTATTTTTTCACATACAACATAGGCCAAATTATGTATTGACTAATATTTGAAAGGTTATTCTAGATTGCATTGGCACTATGTAGATCAAAAAATAATGTATATAAAACAGCAAAGTACATTATTGCTGTAATGAAGTACTTCATAAAGGAACCACATTTTCTTGATTTTAGATAAAGATATATGAGTGCGAGACATGTCTAATTTCACATGTGTTTCTTTCTAAATCAACTAGAAAAGAACTAAAGAGTGAGTACCTTTCTTGCCAAAAATCATCCATTAAGTGGAAGAGCATTTATGGTATTCAATGATTCTACTTATTTTAGGATCAACAAAGTTTTTGTGCCACTATATTTTTTTCTTCTTACATTTTACTACATTTTTCAGCCAGTATGGTGTACCGTACATGTAAAAACACCTTCTTTCTCTATTTGCTACTAGAGTCATGTAGAGTGTTAAAACATACATACCTCCCACTAACTCCACAAAGCATCTAAATAGCTGGAAGTAGGGTGCAAAATTCAGAGACAGAGTATAGCATAGACTGCACCCAAAAAAAGAAGGAAGTTGCTGAGGTCCGAATTAATTGTAGCTATTTTACCTCTAACCTGAGCAGGGAATGATTAAAGAAGCTAAGGGAGGTGAAAGTACAAAGATCACTCAACAAATAGCAAGATGCCCTATTATCAGTAGAATTAATTGTATCTCATTTATGTACAATTAGCAAGTGTAATGAGAATATTTTTAACTTTAAAAACATTCTATTTACTTGTCTTTTAACACGGAATTCTATTTCAGAATTCTACTTATATATTATTTGTATTTTTTTACTTGAATTGCCACCTACCAAAGTGTTTTTATAAAGATGAAAGTCTACAAAACATAAAGGGTAAAAGTAAAGGGTGTACCCCCATTTTGAAATATTCATATTTATTAAAGATATAGAAACTGAATTTAACACTAACCTTTAAACATTCTTTCTCCAGAACAAAAAACAAGTAAAACAAGAAAAATTTTAAGTTTCTTACTACCAGTACAAAGTTTTCTTGACCCTGAGTTAAAGAAAAATTAAGTAAACAATAATCAAGATAAGGAATTAGTGCCATGAGAGCAGTTTTTAGGACATGCGGAGACATTCATTCCACGGAGGGCTGTTGTCTTTTATCACTTTTAGATACACACTATGATGATGTGGTTGAGACATATAGCTTTGTGATGCTAAAGTATAGAAAATACTGAGAAATAATCTATAACTCCCTCAGGCTTCCTTTTTCATAAATGCTTTGTCTCAGCTAAGCCTTAACAGTATTGATTTTTCTCATTACAAAATTAATACTTGGGACTTCCAATTCAATATGGTTGATTGGACACTGTTTCTTAAACTTCACTACCTTCCAAAAGTCTAAACTAATAAAAATCTTAAAAACATTAAGGAGGTGCTCAGGGAAAAAACAATAGCAAATGAGAGGGGCCAACGAATTTTTGGAATATAAAAGTAAACATAAGGGTGCTAACTGGCTAAGTAGACAAGAGAATGCTGAAACCTATGTATATACAGAGAAGAGAGTGGAGAGAAGCAAGCCCAGGTTCCCTGTAGAATGTTGAAAAATATCAGGTATAACGAAACCCAAGGGTTATAATGGTTTGTAGCCTGAGAACTGGTTGAGAGTTTATACAAGCAGCAGCTGGACTCTTCGGTAGGTCCTAATTACTTTGCAGGTATCCAGTCTCCCAAGCATTAATCTCTACCCAGACAGTCAGCCCACCGTTATCCCCCACTCTCTCCAGAGAGTTTCAGGGCCAAGACCAAAAGTAGTCAGAGTGAGAGGGGTTGATTAAAACAACAACAACAGCAGACGGGTGAACCAATCTTTGAAGTTCTCCAAACAACATTGAGACTCTTGACCTGATTACTCCAGAGCAGGGATTCTTGAGGGAGTGGTGATTTGGAAATGGTAGGGTGCCGTGATGTTTGAGGGAGCACTGCTGCATTAAATAGGTAGGAGTCTCTGCTGCTAGACATTCTTTCACGTACAAAACTCCTCACAATGAAGAGTTTTTCCACAACGAAGAGTTATTCCATCTCTAAAGACTTTCTGATAGCAAAGTAGACAATAATGTAGAAAATAAGAAAAAATAATAAGTTACATGAATCTAAGAGCTAACTGCATTTTACATAGAAACATACAGATTTTGACATATAAAATATATATGTTGACATATCCTTAACATAGACTACATTTTTTAAGATTGCAATTTTTAAATTGAAGAAAGATTGTGTATTGTTTGTTTTTGAGTTTAACCAAGAGTTTGTCACCATTTCATAAAATCACATCACACAAACAATGCTACATTGTCTCTCCTGGGTATATACCCAAATGAAATGAAATCACCACTTTCTAAAGATATTTGCACTGCCATGTTTATTGCGTTATTATTCACAATAGCCAAGCTATGAAAACAACCTAGGTTGTTTTCATTTAACATAATGAATATCTATAGGCAAATGAATAAAGAAACTGTGGTGTTTATTCATATAGTGAAATATTATTCAGCCTTTAAAAAGGAGGCGATCCTGCTGTTTGTCACAAGATTGACAATTTATGCTAAGTAAAATAAACCAGACATGGAGAGAAAAATACTGCATGATCTCATTTATGTGTGGAACCTAAACAAACAAACAAAAAAGGTCAAATATACAGAAATAGAGAATAAAACAGTGGTTAGTAGGGCCAAAGTCGGGGGCAGGAAATAGGGAAATATAGGTCAAAGGATGTGAAGTAAGTAGTAAATATGAAGGAAGAACAAGTCTAAAGATCCAATGTACGACATGGTGGAATGTAGGGTAATAAAATTGTAGTGTATATGGGATTCATACTAAATGAGTAGGTTTTAGCTGCTTTTGCCAAAAAAGAAAAAAAAATAAATGGCTAACTATGGGAGATAATGGATATGTTAAATTGTTTCACTATAGGAATCATTTTGCCATCTGTATGTATCCCATAACATCATATTGACCACCATAAATATACACAGTAGGATTTATTTTTTAAAAATAGTAATGCTACTCATGATATTTAAGATGTCAATATTAAGCACCAGCACACCTATATCATCAGTCTATATTTATAGCTGCCACCCACACAGAGATTCTACATGTATATGCAAGCCTGTATTTCATTATATCCACAGTAAAGTGTAAAGTAGTTATGCCTGATGATTTACAAATTGAAATACATATTATTTTATTATAAGTCACTTTCTGCTTATTTCTTTTTTACATTACAACTATGGTGTGATATTGTTATTGGTGAAATTATATGTATTGATATGTTAGAGTATGCTATGATTTACATCCCAGGGTAATAAGTACAGATTTATAAAATATTTGCCTTCTTTTTTTTAAAAAAAACCTGAGCATTATGTTTAAATGGGATTGAGAATCACTGCCCCAGAATGAACTCACTCTTTGAAAATTCTTTCTCTAAACACAGTGTTCGATTACTATTTTATTCTTAAATGTGGGCTGTCAGGCAACAGCTATCAAATTTGAGAAGTCTCTAATGAAAAAGAGAGACCAAAACAAAACAAACAAAAGCCTTTAAAAAAAAAGTGGGAAAAAAAATAAAACAAAAGAAATGAAGACTAGATAACTTTTTTAGAAGGGCATGTGTCCACACACGTGTGTTTGTACAAACAGCTTCAGATCCTAAACTGTGTGGTCCAGAGATCCTAGGGAGTCCCTGAGGCCCTTTCAGGGAGCCTGCAAGGTCAAAACTATTTTCATAATAATACTAAGATATTCTTTTCTTATTCACTCTCATACTCTCCTGGGTGTATAGAGGAGTTTTTCAGAGGCAATACAATATGCGATATCACAACAAATTGAATATAGAAATAGTTATGAGTATCTAGCCCTTTTCTGTTAAGCCAGATATTCAAGAGATGTGCAAAAATGTATATATTCAAAAAGTTACTCTTCTCGTGATATTCTTTTTGTGTTAGAAAATATAGTTAAATTTTAGAAGTAATATTTATGTTAGCATGGAATGGGTTTGTTATTATGTTTAAATGAATAAATGTTTTACATACTGCTCAGCTTTAATTTATAATAATTAATTTCTAATATATTAAATATAAATGTATATAACCTACATAAATAAAAGCTTTTTGAAATCCTTAAGAATTTTGGGTATTTGGGTTCTTAAGACCAAAATATTTGAGCACCATTGATATATAACATATAAAGTATATATCATTCATATGTATGTATACACATAATACATGTATATATTTGTGTACATACAATGCATATACACATATCTATTTACAATTTTAAAAAAAGTTATTTCAAACATGAAATAAAAACAGAATATCATAATAGAGAAACAACCAGAGATAAACATGTATATTTCTTGTATATTCAAGATAAAGTAACTAAAAAAAATTCTTTTTAAAAAGTTAGAGCTGAAAACCATGATTAAGCTTCTCATAATAAATAGAAAAGATGAAGTGATGGAATAAATAAGGGGTGAGATAAGAAAATTAGAGAATAAGTCCAGAGGTTCCAAGTATCCAGTAATGAAATTTTCAGAAAGAAAATGCAGAGCAAGAATTCAAAAAAACTATACATAAGATTCAAATAACCAAAGGACACAAGTAGCCAGATCAAGTGCCAGACACAATAAATGAAAAAATGTCACCCATATGCATCATCATTCAGGCTCACACATTGAGAATAAAAAGATCCTAAATCTTTTAGAAGGAAAAAATGTGAAAGATCAGAAATAAAAGTGGCAATATTTGAAACTAGAACAAAATGGAGAAATAGCATAACCTTTGGATTGAATATGATTTCATGCTGGAATTGTGTATTCAAACTGTCAGTCAACTGTTTAGATAAAATAATGACATTTCCACACAGGCAATATTACCAAAATTTCACCTTGTGTACCTATTTCTAAGTAATATTCTGGAGGGACAGGTAGTAAACCCAGAAACATGAAGGTAAAATGAATTTAAAAAATCAAGGAAGCACCCCAGGACTGGCATACACTTCCAGGGTCTGCAGCAGGCTGGGCAGAAACCTGGCCAGAGAAACCAGGACGTGGAGCTCCAGGAAGGTGCCTCAAGGAAAAGTAATTCAACGTGTGAACTTTCTTTAACCAGGTGCAAAATTGTAGTGAGAAGGTATTTGCAGGTTAGGAAGAATATTGCCTTCTATAGAAAATTAATCACATTTAGAAATGAGAAAATAATTAGCCAAAGCAGGAAAGGTTGAAATGAAAGAGAAAGCAATCATAATACAGCACTCTCAACTTATGTGGACTGTAGTTTAACAAAAAAGGAGTATGCCCTTTCAAGTCAGTTTCAGCCAAAGTCTCGTAAACTTTCTGGACAACAGAAATGCAGACAAGGTCTATAGTCAGAAATAAGAGCAGCTAACGTGAATGCCTGGAGACCTAGATTCAAACATGCACCAATCTGTGTGTATGAATTTCAGAATATTTTAAGTGAAAGTAGCAAGGTATAATTTCATATTTATGAAATTAAAATAAAATTTTACATACTCTTTTATAGTATAATAATGATGATACTTCATACTTTTAATCAGACAATCTGAAGCACTTTATAAACATTAGCAAATTAAGTCTCACAATACCCCATGCAGTAGTTAAGAATAATCATTCATTATATACTCAATAGTTAAAATGAGACATCAAGAGATTAAGTGATTTATTTCAAGATCATACATTCTCTGAGTTCTAGAGAGAATATTCAGCTACAATTTTCCCTCTTTTGCTATAGCTCTCAATATTCTCTTGCCATTTGTATCATTATAGAGAAGATGCTATACTCTCTATTTCATGTAATTATCTAGGTGCAAGGTCACCTGCTCATCTTACTGCTTTATTTACCTCCCCATTGGTAGGATACAAGATAAACACACTTCTTACCAATTTCTCCTCTAGAGTAGTTTTTCAGTGTATTTCTTAATATATGTTTTTCCCACATAAGCATATCACCAGGATAGAAATCTACATTTAACCATTTCTGCTTTGAAAAATCCATTCAACATTTATTAACCCAATATTTATTAAGTGATTTTCTATGCCAAGCCCAGCCGACTGGATTCTTACCATCACAGGTCTTAGTGTCTACTAGGAAAGAAAGAATATTTTTAAAAGCAATTATAGTCAAGTCGGCCAAGAGCTACGAAGAGGTAGTATAATACGAAACAACTAGGAAAACCATACCTAGATTAGAAGTTACTGCATAATAGTCTTCCTAAAGCAAATGACTTCAAAGCTGAGGTCTGCAAGATGAATAAAAATTAGCCAAGCCAAAGCAGACAAGAGAGCTCCAGTTAGAAGGGAATACTCACGTAGCAGCCCAGAAATGAAAGATCCTGCTGTGTTCAAGAAGTTGAAAGATACTCAGAGCAACTGGAAACAGAATGATCATGAGAAGAAGTGGATGGAAACAAGGCTGTAGAAATGGAGATAACAGCATGTTAAGACATGTTAAGGAATTTAGATTTTTCTAAAAGCAATGGGCACCTCTGAATGATTTTAGGCAAGAGGTCATGTTTGTGTTATGAAGCACCATTCTGGCTGCTGCATGGGTACAATGGGTTAGAAATGTGCATACTGGTGGCAATTAAGTGCCCCTACTGTGCTCTGGGCTAGAAATAATGGTAGTCTTTACTTCTGTGAAAGAGAGTAAAATGACAGTGGAGAAAAAGAAAATATATTCAAGAGATATAAAGAAATTGAATCAAGAGTGATTGATTAAATATGAGGATAAAAGAGAAAAGAGAGGCTCAGAAAATTTTCAATCATTCCCAACAGAATAAAAGACTACAGAAGAAAAAAGAAGCTTCTATCTTTGTCTGTGAAACAAAAGTTAGTTCTGTGAAGTTCAGAAAACAGGAAGAAATTGAAATGCTACACAAAACACTAAAGATGAAAGAGGGGTATTGGAGTTAAATATTTAAGGGTTTGACATTATTTGGGGGAAGAATAGAATGGGAATGAATGACTTTGGACTTAAGCGTACATGTTAAAATGTAAGGAGAAGCATTAAAATAGTTGAAACATAGTGATTAACTTTCAAACCACAACTGATAAATATGTAATCAAAACTGTTAATTTTTCTTACACTGTAATCAATGAATAGAGACTATACAATTGTTTTCAAGTCTACTTAGAACATTCATAAAAATTGGCCATCTGCTATGTAAACTCAACAGGATACTCACAATGAATTCAAAGAAAGAGCAGAGTAAGCTCAACGTTGAAGAAAGAGTCCATAACATTTCAGATAAAAAAATTCAAAAAGTAAAAAACAGCCAAATAAAAACCAATAAAATAATTATTAAAACTAAAAGATGTTTCTTTGAATATTTGTAAAATACGTATTTTAAAAAATGCTAGTAAGATTGATTCAGAAAAAGGGAGAAAAGTCACATTAACAATAATTGTGTACATACTTCTATACTTTGCTTTGCTTTAAGAAAGATGAGGTCCCTTGGAATTCTTTTGTGATGTGGCTTTGAAGTTGTTTTGCATCGTTTTTGCTGGCCTCAGACAAGGTGAAGGAGAGTGTCTCTCTAGTGTTTATTTTCTTGTTGTAGGAAGCATAATATTGGCTCACCTTGCCTTTCAATCCACAACCCATCCTTCAACAGATACAGGAAATAATTAGGTTTATATGGTAGCAGTACAAATGAACTATACTGCCACTGTCTGGGTACCCAAGAATAAACGAATGTCTTTTTTTTTTTTTTTTTTTTTTTTTTTAAAAAAAACCACCTGACACAACAGGTTAAGAAATCTGAGCAGTATCCCACATTATAAAGGCGTGCCAGAACATACCAGAGTGTTCTGATTACATTACCCTTTCTTGCACAAACCTCAATTCCTTCTCTTCTCATAAAACACTGCACAGAGGAAAGAGTATCACTGTTCAGACACCTACATGAACTGCTTTAGTTTCTCTCACCTTTTCCAAAGTTACAGGCAAAAACCCGTAGTATCTTTATAGTACCCCTCTCAGTTTTTTTTGTTGTTATCTTCCCAACTTTCTATTTTTCTGCTTCAAAGAATTTGTAACACAGATGCTGAGAAAGAAGGATAAAACTCCACTGGCATATGTGAGGTGATATTAGGGCAGAGGTCAGCAACATTTTCTGGAAAGAAACTCGTTTGTAAATACCTCAGTCTTTGCATGTCATATAGTCTTTATTGTAACTACTCAACTCTGCCGTTGTAGTGCAAAAGCAGCTTTGGACAATATGTAAACAAATTGGTGTGGCTGTGTTCCAATAAAATTTTATTTACGAAAACAGGTGGTGAGACAGATTTGGCCCAGAGGCCCTAGTGTGCCCGCTCCTGTATTCGAGGCATCTCAAAAGTCCTCCAGTTTTTAGAAAATATCTTTTTCTTCGGAATTTCCGAGATCTACATTTTCTTTATCAAAGACAAAAGTTTTTATTTCAAAATTATGGATAATATTTGAATTGCTAACACTCACAGTAAGGGATGTGTGACTAATAGCCAAATTTTTCCTGAAAGACGGCTTCTGTATTCAAGAGGACTATACCCCTGAGTGGGGGGAACGAACTCCTAAATGGTGCAACACCACTCAGATAGGGGAGGTTCAAGAGCCCTGAAGTCCAAGTAGTGCATACTTAGGTCAAAACTCATGTAAGTGATGCATAATGGACAAAGGATCTTATCAAAATAAAATCTAAGGGCCAAGAATTCATAATTGCAGCCTCCTATCTTTTCAGCTTACTCCCATGAGTATCCACTTCTTATGAATCTTTTTTTTTTTTTTTCAATCTTGGGTTTATTCAACACAATTCTTCCACTCTACACAACAAAGTACAAACACAATGTCATCTAAAACGCTACAAAAGTATAAAACTGAAAGAGAAATTTTATAGTACTGACTGTACAAGAAAAGCAAAAAAAAAAAAAAAAAAAAAAGCAATGTACATGTTGCCAAGATAACCTGAAAGACCACCATGAAGGTCAGGCATGACCATGGTTGCGTGATGATCCCGCAGGGCTGGCTCTCACTCGCCAATTTCAGAGTAGGGTGGTGGGGTGGGATGTGTGCATGGATGCACGGACAGACAGAACCGTGCACAGAAACTACCATGGGTGAAAGAATTTTTTGGGGGGGTGTGACCCTTGAAGTCGCAAGAGGCCTCAAGAGGCCCGGCCTAACAGAGTTGGCAACTGGGACGGCTCCCTTTCCAAAAGGACACTGCCCAGCAACAGCAAGGGCACGGCCTGGCCACCATCTCAGGTCACCAGGGAAGGGAAAAGTGTGCTCCCAGGCAGGCAGGGTCACACCACCCCCAGAGCCTCACTTGTCCCTGGTGGTCCTGCCACTGAACTGACTCTTAGAAACTGCAAACGGGTGAGCTTTCTAGCCAGAAAACCGGAGGGAATCTTGACAGGCACACAACACCCAAACCAAAAGCACTTCTGCAGCCAGAGCCTGGCCGGCAGAGGGGTGCTGCCTGCTGCCTGCAAATTCCGCCCGAGTGAAGGGTTTGCTTTCCTACTGATCTTCCTTTGGCTAGAAAAGTGATAAAACTGAGCTGGGTGGCGTATAAGTTACAGGGGCGAGAGCTTCAGTGGCCTGTTTATCCGGAGGAGTTGGAACTGGAGCGGCTCCTGTGGCTGCGGCGGCCCGGGGAGCATCATCTCCCGCGCACGCGGGACCTGCGCCTCGGGGAGCGGGACTTTCTCCTCATCCGTGGTGGAGACCTGCGCCACGTGGGCGGAGGTGGCAACATTCTCCTGGGAGGGCTGAATCTCCTGAGGGGTGGCCTAGGCCAGGGGGCCAGCACGGCAGTGGCAGTGATCTCCTGACCATCGATTTGTCCTCCATCCATGTGCTTCAGCGCCTTGTCAGCTTCATCTGGATTCTCAAACTCTACGTATGCATAGCCTTTGGACAGATGGGGATGCATCCTTTCCACGGGCATGTCAATCATTTTTAATTTTCCCATAGGTGGAAAATATCTCCATGATGTGATCCTTTGTCACATTCCTGGTGAGTCTCCCAATATGCACTTTGGTGGACTTAGGAGATGGGCTCCGCCTTTTCCTCTCCTTTTCATCTCTTTCAGGTGGTTTGGTTTTGGAGCGGGAGCGCCTCCCGTTGTCTTGTCTGCGCCGAGAAGAACTTGGAGAGCCGGAAGAGCTGCTGGAGCTGGAGCTGGGGGAGGTGCTGGAGCTTCCTGAGCGGCTGGATGCTGAGGAAGAGCTGCAGCCACTGCTTGAGCCAGTGCTGGTGCTGGAGCCTGAGCTGGAAGTGGAGCTGGACCGAGATCTGTTACTGCTGTTACCACCGGAAGCGCCGCGCCTCTTCCGGGTTTTGTCCCGGCCGCGATCCTTCTCACTCGACTCCTTGATGGCCCCTTTATCTTTTGAGCGCTCCTCGGACCTCTCATCTGAACGGTCTTTGCGTTTGGTAGGTGAAGGAGCCCTAGTGCTGGACTATTTATTTTCTTTGACTCCTAGCAAGCTCTTCTTTTTCACTCCTGATAAATCCATTCTCCCCTTCTGAGGCGTTCAAAGCAGCAATGGCGGCCTCACTTATCTGAACTCTCACTTCTAACTTGATTCTGAGAAACGATCCCTAATCGATTGCAATTTACGCCAAAGAGCAGCGTCTTCCCGCCGCCACCACCACCTCCTGCTTTCCTCAGCCACCGAGGCCGGCGCCGCTCTGACGTTCTCTTATGAATCTTAAAGCCTCACTGAGATGTTCAACCGGTGGAACATAAGTTTTCACTGCATATTGCCCTGTCTTGTCCTTACTTCCCTGCTATCTGTTTAAATAACTTGGTCTAACATAATCATCATTATTTTGCATATAACTTTCTCTCCCTTGCCTCCTTCTCCTTACATGTGTGCAGCTGGCTAATCTGCTATCCGAGTTAAATCTAACTCCTAACCTATTCTGTGTCTTTATCTAAGTTCCCAATTCTAACAAATCTCACTTTAAATTTTCAACTGCAAACTGAATGGGTTCCCCATTCTGCCCGGTATTCTCCATATTCTTCAGTCATCTTTTTCTCCTTTCTCTGAGATCCGCTTTTCTTTGTACTCATACCTCTGACACCCTGTATTAGTTTTTCTATGATTAAGTAACAAATTACCACAACCCTAGAGACTTAAAACAACACACATTTATTATCTCACAGTTTTTGTAGTTAAAAACCCAGGTATGGCCTGGCTGAGTTCTCTGGTCAGGATCTTACTGAACTGATATTAGGGTGTTGGCCAGGGCTGCGGTTCTCATGTGAAACTGAGGGCATCTTTCAAGGTCACTGGTGTTGGCAGAATTAATTTCCTTGCAGATGTAAGATGGAGGATCACATTTTAGTTCTGTCTATTGACCAGGGACCACTTTTAGCTTCTAGAGGCCATACACAGCGTCTTACCATGTGGCCAACATAGGCAGCTCATGACATGAATGCTTATTTTCTTAGAGATCAGCCAGCATACATCATTCTAATTTTTCTCCTCTGTGACAAAATGGGGAGGAAAAAAAAATCTGCTTGTGAAGAGCTAACTACATTAGGTCAGGGTCCACTCCAGACAATCTCCTTTTCGCCCTGTAACAAGAGAATGACAGGAGCAGTATCTCATATTACTGGTTCTACCCATGCTCAAAGAAGAGAGTATTATACAAGGGTAAGCCTCATTGGGGATCATCTGAGAATTCTGTCTACCGCATACTGCTTCCTCACTCTCAGCTGACAACTTTACTTCTTAATTCTTTAATTAAAAAAAAAAAAAAGCACTATAAAGGAAACTTCATTGTTTTACTGGTGAGTCTACCAACATACCTTCATTTAACTCCTGCTATACTTTGCCTTCAGACCTGTAGCTATGGGCAAATTGCTCATTCTCCTACCTAATGGCAAGCCCATCTCCTGTTTATTGAATCTGATTCCAGTTTGCCTACTCAAAGTTTCGGTTATTCTACAATAATTGTCTCTGTTTTCTTCTGTGTCATCTCTTTTATTCCCTCCTTGAATTAAATGACTTCTATCTACATATAAACAGTCAATAATAGAACCATCTAAAACAAAATAGAACCATCTAAAAAATTTTTTGTGGACTCACATTCCCTTCCAAGCATGAGCTCATTTCTCCACTGCCCTTTAGAGCAAAAATCACTATTCTTAATT
The DNA here is from genome assembly GCF_008728515.1 of Papio anubis. Classification (NCBI taxonomy): domain Eukaryota; kingdom Metazoa; phylum Chordata; class Mammalia; order Primates; family Cercopithecidae; genus Papio; species Papio anubis. The sequence continues at coordinate 15,855,629 of NC_044984.1, read as the reverse complement.
ATCTTAACTTGCTCACCTACCCTTTTCTCTAGAGTTTACTTGAATTAGGTTCTTCCGACACTTTTAATGAAGGAAATAACAAAATCCGTTTGCCAAATAATCCATCCTCAGCATTCATCTTACATGAACTCTCAGTAGAATTTGTCACAGTGGATCACTTCCCTCTTCTTGAACCATTTTCACCTCCTGGGTTTCTGAACCCTATTTGTCTTGATTTTCCTCCGTGTGGTTTCTTCAGTATCCTTTGTGAATCTTCCTTCTTGTCCAGATCTCTAAATACTACAGTACTCCTTATGTATCAGTTATATGTTGCTACAATAATGCTGATTGAATACCATTCTAAAACTCAGAGTCAATCATCAATAAACACTTACAGCTCACTTACCTGTGGGGTTTAATTGATCTCTAAGACTGCACTCAGCTGGGCTCACTCATGCACCTGTGGCTGACCCTGTATCTATCATCGCCCTTCTAGGGTAGGAGGGGCTAGCCCAGGCATATCTTCTCATGGTAAGGGTAAAGTATAAGGAGCATGAGCAGAAATGTACGACCCTCTGCTTGCATCACTTGGCTATGTCAAAGCAAGTTGCAGCTCTAAGCCCAGAGATAGGATGGAAGGGTCCTACAAAACACATGGTAAAGACTGTGTATAGCAGAAGGGATGACAATCTGGGATCTTTAGTGCTACGAATCAGTTACAGTGAGGCTCACTCTTTGTGTCTTTCTTCTTTGTCTGTACTAACCATTTAGGTGATTTCATCTACTCCCATTCCCTCAAATATCAACTCAATTGTTGACTTCCAAATATAAATTTAAATCTCCATCTCTGAGCCCTACTCTCAACTCTAGACTAACTTATCTAGTATTTATTTGACAGCTCACTCCAATTGGACATCTGTCTAATAGATACCTATACCTAATATGTATGTCCAAAGCAAACACTTGATTATTCTTCCTTAACCTGCCCCTACATCTGCATTTGTGACATCATCTGCATTTGTGACATCATCTTTACTTGCTCTGGCTAAAAAATGTGGAGTTATTCTTGACTTCTCCCTCTAATGTATTTACCAGCAATCTATAAACAAACCCTTTGGCTCTGCTTTCAAAATATATCCCTTATCTGATTATTTCTTACCAGCTCCACTACAATCACCTATCCCAAGCCCCTTCTTCTTTCATCTAATGACAGTCATGCCTATCCAAGCTGCTTCCACTCTTGCCCCACTACAGGTTTTCTTCCACATATAAATCAATATGTTTTTGCAACACAAAATATATACAACCTCAAGTGGTAACCTTTCATTCACACCCAGAATAAATGGCAAAGTCCAGAAAGGCCTACAAAATCCTTTGCAATCTGGGCTTGGCCTAACTTTCCAACATTATGTTTGATCCTTCTTTCTCTTACTGATTCCATTTTACTTACAATAATATCCTTATTTCTCTTCTAAATCAGTAAAAATATACTTGAACGTTACAGTCTTTGATTAGGACTCTCCTTTGAGATAAACACATGAGCTCTTCCCTGCCTTCACTGAGATTTCTATTCAAACGCCACCTCCACAGAGAGATCTTTCTTGTCTATGATATCCTAACTAGAAACCTCTTTATTCTCCATTATTTTATTTTGCTTTGTATTTATCCATAGTACTACACTACCTCATAGAATGCTGCTTATTTGTATATTTAATGTCTATGTCCTATAATAGAATGAAGGCCTCATAATAGCAGCCACTTCTCTTTCATTCACTGCTATATTTCCTACAAACAGAACAGTCTATGATACCTGAAGAGTACTCAAAAAATATTTATTGAATTTTGAATGCTAAATAATTTAGATAACATCGAACTAATAATCCTTTTCAATCTGCAGGGCATCTCTACAAACCTTTCTAAACCCTCTTATTTACACTATTGATCATGTTGGTTGTAACAATAATATGTAATTATTAAAGATCAATTACAAACCATAATATAATTAAGAGATAATGCACTTATAAACATTCTACTATAAAGACATTTCTATATATTTCTAATGAAATTGCTGGGTTATAAGATGTGTGAATTCTCAGTTTTAGGACAATGCAAATTGCTTTCCAAGTGATCAACAAAGGAATAGATACATGAAGTTTATCCATGCACAGGAATGTCGTTCAGTGTGAGAGTATATGCATTAATGCTATCTGCAGCAACATAGATAAGTCTTAGAAAAGTTATGTTAGGTGAAATGAAGCAATCTTCTAAAGGCTATATATAGTCAGTATTAATTATAATATGTTAATATAGTTAACAAACAAAACGAAGTAATTTCTTTTAGTGGTACACACATGTGTGATAAAGAATGATACATATAAAATCCAGGGTAGTGTTTAACTAGTTGAGCTGGGGTAGAAAGCAGGGCAATGGGATGAGTGATGTACAGATAACTTCAATGCTATCAGCCATATTTAGCTCTTAAGCTTTGTGGTGGATTAATGAGGGATTATTTTCTGCTTTATCACATATATATGTTATTCCTACTCTTTTACATATAGCAAGTATAGCATAATAATTTAAAATATATAATTTATAGTCATTGAGTATAGAATTGTGCTAACCTGTCCACATTTAGTTATCAGCTTTTACAACCAATTAATGAATTTAAAAAAATAAAAAACAAAAGGAAAAAATCAAAGTGAAGGCAGAAGAACCAGAAGTGAGAAGACCTACTCAATCTTGCTTCACTTTTCTAAACCAAACTTCCACAAATTTTTTTTTTGATATTAGGTGCAATGCCATCACAGGGCAGAAAACAGGAAGATTTATTTGTAGGATTGTAAAATATGAGCCATATGTATAAGAATGAAAGCTTCAGAAAAGTCATTGAAAAACAAACTTCATGTTCTTA